>NC_081405.1:407369459-407384697 GCF_030272615.1 Cryptomeria japonica | reverse complement strand
TGATAAAAACATGTCTCTAGCCTGAAATGGTTGTCCAAACCTTTGGGTTGGAAGCCCAAGGAAAATCCAACCCATAGGGTTGGTGTCTCCAAAAGAGGGCCATTTGGCGTGCACCAAATATGGCACTCACCCTATTTGGTGTGCGCCAAATTTGATGAAATGGATTTTCCCATTTGGCGTGCGCCAAATGTGGCCCATATTCCACTTTTGGCACACACCAAATAGGGAGAGAACCAAATGTGTACATTGAAACCCCCATCTCACCTCTCTCTTGTTTATCTCCCTTCCCTCATAGTTCCATCTCTGTCTATGAACTAGATCTCATATTCTCTCTCTCCCCTTACCTCTTCTCGGACTCTTCATTCTTATAGATACATACTCTTCTTTGTCCCTCCCCTCTCTAGCTCTCACAATTCCTTATTCTCCTATCCCTTGAGCTATCTCCCTCTCCATCCTTACACCCATCTAATTCCCTCTCTCACCTCTTTCCCTCAGTTTCTTCCTCACTCCCTCCTCTCTCTAGGTCCTAAGGGGTCATAGGACACCATATGACCCCTTAGGACACAATATGACCCCTAACAACACCTAAGGGGTCATATGGTGTCCTAAGGGGTCATAGGACACCATATGACCTCTTAGGTTACCATAGGACCCATAATGACACCATATGATGTCCTAAGTGGTCATAGGACACCATATGACCCCTTAGGACACCATACAACCCATAATGACACCATATGGTGTCTTAATGGGTCATAGGACACCATATGACCCCTTAGGACACAATATGACCCCTAACAAAACCTAAGGGGTCATATGGTGTCCTAAGGGATCATAGGACACCATATGACCTCTTAGGTTACCATAGGACCCATAATGACACCATATGATGTCCTAAGTGGTCATAGGACACCATATGACCCCTTAGGACACCATACAACCCATAATGACACCATATGGTGTCTTAATGGGTCATAGGACACCATATGACCCCTAACAACACCTAAGGGGTCATATGGTGTCCTAAGGGGTCATAGGACACCATATGACCTCTTAGGTTACTATAGGACCCATAATGACACCATATGATGTCCTAAGTGGTCATAGGACACCATATGACCCCTTAGGACACCATACAACCCATAATGACACGATATGGTGTCTTAATGGGTCATAGGACACCATATGACCCTTAGGTGTCGTTAGGGGTCATATTGTGTCCTAAGGGGATATATGGTGTCTTATGACCCCTTAGGACACCATATGAGACCCTAGTACACCATATGGGGTTAGTATGGTCTTATGGTGTGCAATGATCCCTTAGGACACCATATGACCCCCTAGGACACCATATGACCCATAATTACAACATAAGGTGTCCTAAGGGGTTATATGGTGTCTTAAGGGGTCATAACACACCATATGACTCGTTAAGACAAAATATGATCCCTAACGACACCTAAGGGGTCATATGGTGTCTTGTGACCCCATAGGACACCATATGACCCCTTAGGACACCATACGAGCCATAATGACACCATATTGTATCCTAAGGGGTCATATGCTATCCTAAGCAGTCATAGGACACCATATGACCCCTTACGACACCATACAACCCATAACGACACCATATTGTGTCCTAAGGGGTCATAGGACACTAGGTGACCCCTTAAGATACCATGTGACCCCTTAGAACACCATATAGTGTTGTTATGGGTCATATGGTGTCCTAAGGGGTCATATGGTATCCTAACGGGTCATATAGTGTCCTATGACCCCTCAGGATACCATATAACCCCTTACGTGTCGTTAGGGTTCACATTGTGTCCTAAGGGGTCATATGGTGTCCTATGACCCCTTAGGACACTATATGACCCCTTAGGACACCATATGGTGTCATTATGGGTTGTATGGTATCCTAAGCGGTCACTAGGTGTCTTATGATCCCATAGGACACCATATGACCCCTTAGGACACCATATGACCCATAATGACAACATAAGGTGTCTTAAGGGGTTATATTGTGTCTTAAGGGGTCATAACACACCATATGACCCGTTAAGACACAATATGATCCCTAACGACACCTAAGGGGTCATATGGTGTCCTAAGGGTTCATCGGACACCATATGACCCCTTACGACACCATACAACCCATAAAAAACCATATTGTGTTCTAAGGGATCATATGGTCTCCTAAGGGGTCACAACACACAATATGACCCCTGACGACACTATGACCCTTAACAACCCCATATTGTGTCCTAAGGGGTCATATGGTGTCCTAAGGGGTCATAGGACACTAGATGACCCCTTAGGACACCATGTGACCCCTTAGAACACCATATAGTGTCGTTATGGGTCATATGGTGTCCTAAGGGGTCACATGGTGTCCTAATGGGTCATATAGTGTCCTATGACCCCTTAGGACACCATACAACCCCTTACATGTCGTTAGGGTTCACATTGTGTCCTAAGGGATCATATAGTGTCCTGTGACCCCTTACAACACTATATGACACCTTAGGACACCATATGGGTAGTATGGTGTCCTAAGGGGTCATATGGTGTTTTAAACAGTCATAACACACCATATGACCCATTAAGACACAATATGATCCCTAACAACACCTAAGGGGTCATATGGTGTCCTAAGGGTCATAAGACACCATACGACCCATACCGACACTATATTGTGTCCTAAGGGGTCATATGGTGTCTTAAGGGGTCATAGAACACCATATGACCCCTTACAACACCATGTGACCCCTTAGAACACCATATAGTGTCGTTATGGGTCATATGGTGTCCTAAGGGGTCATATGTTGTCCTAACAAGTCATATAGTGTCCTATGACCCCTTAGGATACCATATAACCCCTTACATGTCGTTAGGTTTCACATTGTGTCCTAAGGGGTCATGTGGTGTCCTATGACCCCTTAGGACACCATATGGTGTCATTATGGGTCGTATGGTGTCCTAAGTGATCATTAAGTTTCTTAAGGGGTCATAACATACCATATGACCTGTTAAGACACAATATGATCCCTAACGGCACCTAAGGGGTCATATGGTGTCCTATGACCCCATAGGACACCATATGACCCCTTAGGACACCATATGACCCATAACGACCCCATATTGTGTCCTAAGGGGTCATATGGTGTTCTAAGGGGTCATATGGTGTCCTATGACCCCTTAGGATACCATATAACCCCTTACGTGGCGTTAGGGTTCACATTGTGTCCTAAGGGGTCATATGGTGTCATTATGGGTTGTATGGTGTCTGAAGGGGTCATATGGTGTCTTAAGGGGTCATAACACACCATATGACCTGTTAAGACATAATATGATCCCTAACGACACCTAAGGGGTCTTATGGTGTCCTATGGCCCCATAGAACACCATATGACCCCTTAGGACACTATACCACCCATAACGACGCCATATTGTGTCCTAAGGGGTCATAGGATACCATATGACCCCTTACGACACCATACAACCCATAACAACACCATATTGTGACCTAAGGGGTCATAGGACACAATATGACCCCTTAGGACACCATGTGACCCCTTAGAACACCATATAGTGTCATTATGGGTCATATGGTGTCCTAATGGGTCATATAGTGTCATATGACCCCTTAGGACACCATATAACCCCTTACGTGTCGGTAGGGTTCACATTGTGTCCTAAGGGGTCGTATGGTTTCCTATGACCCCTTAGGACACCATATGGTGTCATTATGGGTCGTATGGTGTCCTAAGCGATCATTAGGTGTCCTATGATCCCATAGGACACCATATGACCCATAATGACAACATAAGGTGTCCTAAGGGGTCATCTTGTGTCTTAAGGGGTCATAACACACCATATGACCTGTTATGACACAATATGATCCCTAACGACACCTAAGGGGTCATATGGTGTCCTAAGGGTTCATAGGACACCATATGACCCCTTAGGACACCATACAACCCATAAAAAACCATATTGTGTTCTAAGGGGTCATATGGTGTCCTAAGGGGTCATAGCACACAATATGACCCCTGACGACACTATGACCCTTAACAACCCCATATTGTGTCCTAAGGGATCATATGGTGTCCTAAGGGGTCATAGGACACTAGATGACCCCTTAGGACACCATGTGACCCCTTAGAACACCATATAGTGTTGTTATGGGTCATATGGTGTCCTAAGGGGTCATATGGTGTTCTAATAGGTCATATAGTGTCTTATGACCCCTTAGGACACCATATAACCCCTTACGTATCGTTAGGGTTCACATTGTGTCCTATGACCCCTTAGGACACTACATGACCCCTTAGGACACCATATGGTGTCATTATGGGTTGTGTGGTGTCCTAAGGGGTCATATGGTGTCTTAAGGGGTCATACCACACCATATGACCTGTTAAGACACAATATGATCCCGAACGACACCTAAGGGGTCATATGGTGTCCTATGACCCCATAGGATGCCATATGACCCGAGGACACCATATGACCCATAACAACACCATATTGTGTCCTAAGGGGTCATATGGTGTCCTATGGGGTCATAGGACACCATATGACCCTTACGACACCATACAACCCATAACGGCACCATATTGTGTCCTAAGGGGTCATATGGTGTCCTAAGGGGTCATAGGACACAATATGACCCCTTAGGACACCATGTGACCCCTTAGAACACCATATAGTATCGTTATGGGTCATATGGTGTCCTAAGGGGTCATATGGTGTCCTAACGGGTCATATAGTGTCATATGACCCCTTAGGATACCATATAACGCCTTACGTGTCGTTAGGGTTCATATTGTGTCCTAAGGGGTCATATGGTGTCCTATGACTTAGGACACTATATGACCCCTTAGGACACCATATGGTGTCATTATGGGTCGTATGGTGTCCTAAGTGGTCATTAGGTGTCTTAAGGGGTCATAACACACCATATGACCCGTTAAGACACAATATGATCCCTAACGACACCTAAGGGGTCATATGGTGTCCTATGACCCCATAGGACACCATATGACCCTTTGGGACACCATACGACCCATAATGACCTCATATGGTTTAGCATATTGGGTTATAGGGTCTATGGTTATTGTATCGGGTCAAGGATTTAGCATATTTGGTCATACGATCTAGGGTATTTGTTATAGGTTTGAAATGGTTTAATTTTTATGGTTGTGGATATCAAACTATAGGGTATAGACTATAGATTATAGGGTATAGAGTAGAAATTGATCAAAGGTTAAAAAATTTCAATGGAAGTCATTTGGCTAGCTAGTGCCATATTTGGCACTAGCCAAATGAGCTGCACTAAAAAATGGTTATATGGGACCCTTGACCCGTGATCCAAGCCCACATTCTCTCATTTTGTCTTCTTTCTGCGCATGATCAAACAAAAAAATGCTTTTTGCATGGTGTTGACATTTTATGCAAGGTTATTTTATACATTCCATCAGCTCTCCACCACCTTTTTTTTCATTTGGCAACATCAAAGAGGAAGAACATAGTTTTATTACCAAATTTGAATATTTGAGGTAATATTTTCTTGTTTTTAGAATTCAAATGCTTATTAAGTGTTATTTTGTTTAAATGTTAGAATAAAAGTGTGAGTCAAAATTGATTATAATCCTATTAGATTTACATTAGATTTAACAATGCATTTGAAGGAAGTTGCATAAGAAAATTATTTGTTTAGTGGTTTAAAACAAAATTTGCAATTTCATACATCCTTTTTAAGATCTTATGAAATAATTTAAAAAAGGAATACATGAAATACTTTCAATTTCATATATCCATTTTAACATATGCATAATTAGGACAATCATAGATGCATTAGGACTGTCCTAACATAATTAGGACAGTCATAGATCCATTAGGACTGCCCCTTACGCCTCTTGAAATCTCTTTATGAATTCACTTTATTCTCTTTTATGTGCATGTGTATGTAGAAATCATCATCATGCCGAGGAAACAACCAAAAAATGTAACACCGGAAGAGCGTGAAGCTAAGAATGCAAAAAAAAAGAGCAGGAATGAAGCAACTTCATGAAGAAAGGAAATTGAATACCATAGAAGAAGAGGTGCCAATTGAAGAGGTGCCAATTGAAGAGGAACATGAAATATCCATCCAATCTAAGAGAGAGACAAGATTGGCCACACAAAGGCAACAAATGCAAAACCTTCATGCAATGAGACAATTGAATCTCAAGGTTGAGAGCATGTCTACCACAATTCAAGTTGAAGGCACCCCATCTCTTACATCTCAAGTTGAAGGCACGCCATCTCTTATTGGCACACCGTTGGTGTCTACAACATCTAATATTGAATGCACTTCCTCTATGATATTTTACGTTGCAAGTACTTCACAACTGATATCAAGTATTAGAGCTACACCATCTTGTACACCTCAATTTCAAGGTATGTCATCATTTTCATCTCCGGTTGAAGGTATGCCACCTATCCCTAATGTTGTTGACATTCCTAATCTTGAGGTAACTCAAAGTTTGAGAACACCTCCTAGAGTTTTGCATAGAAAGCCTAAGTATTTGATTGATATTGATGCTAATGTTTTGAAACCAATGGTTGACAAGATTCTGAAGTGTACTTGTCAAAGACATGCTAATTGGATATGGAAAATATTTTTTGAGCCTTTAAATGAGACAGGAAGATGTCAACTATTTGTTGAAATGATGAGGAATCTGAAATTTAGGCCCATAATGAAGATTCTTGGGCTAAGAACATCGATTGAATCAAGCAACAAATCTATTGTGAAGAATCTGATGAATGCATATGATACTGTTGGCTCTAACTCATGCACAAAAGATAGTAATGCCACACGAGTGTCATTACATCAACAATTGTAAGCACTCAAACTAAGAAAGCTCGCCTCCTTAGAAAGACAAGTAAACAATTGAAGATAAGTAGACAAAATCTAATGAGAGCTATGGGAAGGCGACAAAGAGCGGAGGATCTATATAACAATGAGTTATGGGCATTTTCTGGTAGATTACCACAGAAAGATAAAGCAATTGTTGAAGCCTTGAGATCCCTAATTGAAGAGTTTTGGAAGAATAACACAAGGGTCTCTTCAAATCAAAGAGATGTTGTAAGAAGGAGGATTGGTAGTAAAATTCGTGATTCACATCCGAAACATTTTTTGGATATGACTCAAACACAATTTTTTGCCAAGTTTCAACATATATATCCTCAAATTAAAATTAGTCAAAGATTCTTTGAAATGGTAAAGCCTTTTTATGTCAAAATAAATCACACACGCACAACTTGTTGTTGAGTACATATTGAATTTTCTAACCATTATGATGTTTATCAACACATATGTATAGATTTGCATGCTAACAATGTTTTGCAGGAATGCAACATAAATGGTCCACTGGCATCTTCAAAGGAATTCATAACTAGCATCTTATGTGAAAGAGTATATGGTCAAGTATATTACAATAAGTGTTGCTTGGATGGCACATGTGTTGATTGTGGTGGATTGCGATATTTACAAATTTGTCAACATATGGATATTGGACAAGAAATTGGTAATGAATTAGTAGAATTTGGAAAATATAAGACAGTGGCCTACATGCTAAAAGATGGAAAAGAAGCAAAAAGGTGTGAATTGGTTAGTGAGAAGATTCCAGTGTAGCAGTTTATGGGCATCTTTCGTGAGAATATAGTGTATGAGTATGCAAGGCATAACCATCAAGCTCGTTGGTTGGACTCACAATTTAAGTTATGCAAGGACACATTTTCACTTCATACAATCATTTCAATTGTTGACTTTGCAGAGAACTACACACTACAACCACAGAACGAGGTGCAATCACAATATTACAACTCCACACAAGTTGCTATATTTGTGCATATAGCATTCATTCATGCACATGATAGCATAGAAGAGGATAGGAAGATATTGAGGGAGTATCATTTTTAAATTAGTGATGATTGCTCACACTACAAAGTTTGTGCAAGGTTGTTGTCTGATATTCTACGGTGATTTGGCTAGCCGAGGCATATCATTCTGTCACCATATCATATGGTCAGATAATTGATCATCGCAATTTAAGAACTCTCGAATGTTTTATTGGTTGAGTAGCATGCATAAGTTGACTGCTATTAAACATATGTGGAATTTCTCTGAGGTTGGGCATGGAAAAGGGGAGCATGATGGTGCAGGAGCATGTATTAAAAGAGCTTTAGCATGAGAAGAGTTAAAGTACAAAGGGAATGCAAACTTGAAAGATGCAAAATAAATTGTTCAGTGGTGCAATGGTACAATTATTCCAGGTAATCAAGGTAAGTCTTCAGTTCACAGATTTTTTTGGTTGGTAGATGATACTAACATTGCAAAATTAGAAGATTGTTGTACATTGACAGGATTGAGTGAGCTACACTCTTTCAAAAGCTCTAATGCAGGTTCATGGACTATCCATACGTGACGCATGGCATGTTATTGTTCTTCATGTAGATATGGTGCCTATAATGAGTGTGAGTCAAAGGAGTGGGTGGACGAATGGTGTATGAGGCCTTTAATCTCACTTGAGACATACCAACCTCTGAGTGCACTACAATTAACACAAATGGATGCATCATTTGACTTTGACCATGTGTCAGATTTAGTCCAACCAGGTAAATTATCCACATGCAATTTTTTGTACTTTAATATTTTACCTTAGATGTATGCTAAATTCTTCTCACTTTATCATTGTAGGGCATGTTTATGCAGTAATTGTAGCTGAAGACAATGAAGAAGGAACATATTGTTACCCGTGTCGTTGTGTGGATGCAAAGAAGAAATTGGATGGCCCTATGGTAGATGGAGAAAATATTGAGTACCCCACAGGATCGGTAATTATTACTGGTACATGGCTTAGAAGGTACCCAGTGAAGATGTCTAACTTGTGGTTGTTCAAGGACTTCAAGACACATAAGAAGATTCTTCATTATTCTAATCTTGTCGTAGCTTCAAATGTTCATTTGATCAGATATTGGGGTAGACCACTAAACAAGAACCTATGGAAGGTTCGTGAGTCTGACCATGAGGCCATACTAGACACGATAAAGAGTAGAGCAGATCTAGATGGTTCATTGGATTAAATGTAAATGTAAAAAATTGTAATATCAATCTTATTTGGATATATGTACATGACTTGTATTTTTTACTACTCGAGGCATTGTAATATAAAAAATTGTGCTTTTGTCTTGTTTTGTGTGATTTTATGTAAATAATGTCATTTTGGACCATTAGAGATCACATGGGATCATTTCGTGAATTTTTAGGCTAATATGGTAAAAGATGTAAAAATTGCTCATTTGTTGTCAATCACTCAAAGTGTGAAAAATTATTAAAATTCGGCATCGTTTTTCTCGATGTTAGTGATATGTAAGAATGATTCATCTAATCCTGTGGAATCGTGTTATGGCACTCTAAAAACTCCTCTCTTGGTTTAGGTAGACTAGGATCCAAATGCTCGTGGTGACACTTTCTCGGTTGCGACAAAAAGCGTCAAATGGGTTCAATGAAAAGTTGCACAATGCCCCATCTTTCAATCCGCTCGTCGCGGAACTGAACCGTAAGCTCGTACACGTCAGGGTGGTCAGGTTTACACTAGGAATGCCTTCTTTTTTCTCTCCAACTCGTCTGATCATTGCGGGCCACACCCTAACAGGGAAATCGCCTAAGTGCTCAAGTTGCTCAAAGTTGTCAATATTCAGCATCGCTTTTCTCGGCGCCCATTAATCATAAGAATGAGTCATTTGATCCTATGGGGTCGTTTTATGACACTCTAAAAAATAATCTCTCAGTTTCGGTAGACTCGGATCCAGTTTCTCGTGGTGACGCTTTCTCAGTTGCAACAAAAAGCGTCAGATGAGTTCAATGAAAAGTTGCACAATGCCCCATCTTTCAATCTGCTCATCGCGACACTGAACCGTCAGCTCGTATGCATCGGGGTGGTCGGGTTTACGCTAGGAATTCCTTCATTTTTCTCTCCAACTTGCCCGATCGTTGCTGGCCACACCCTGGCAGCGAAATTGCCTAAGTGCTCAAGTTGGTCAAAGTTGTCAATATTTAGCATTGCATTTCTCGGTGCCCGTTAATCATAACAAAAAGTTGTCTAATCCTATGGGGTTGTGTTATGGCACTCTTAAAAATCCTCTCTCGGTTTTGGTAGACTCGTATCTAGTTGCTCGTGGCGATGCTTTCTCGGTTGCAACAAAAAGTGTCAGATGAGTTCAATGAAAAGTTGTGCAATGCCCCATCCTTCAATCCGCTCGTCGCGACACCGAACCGTCACTCGTGCACGTCGGGGTGGCTAGGTTTACGCTAGGGATGCCTTCTTTTCTCTCTCCAACTCGCCCAATCATTGTGGGCCACACCCTGGCAGCGAAATCGCTTAAGTGCTCAAGTTGCTCAAAGTTGTCAATATTCGGCATCACATTTCTCAGCACCCATTAATCATAAGAATGAGTTGTCTAATCCTACGGGGTTGTGTTATGCCACTCTAAAAAAGCCTCTCTCGGTTTTGGTAGACTCGGATCCAGTTGCTCGTGGTGACGCATTCTCGGTTGCGACAAAAAGCATCAGATGAGTTTAATGAAAAGTTGCACAATGCCCCATATTTCAATCCGCTCATCGTGGCACCAAACTGTCAGCTCGTGCGCGTTGGGGTGGTAGGTTTTATGCTAGGAATGCCTTCTTTTTACTCTCCAACTCTTCCGATCATTACGGGCCACACCTTGGCAGAGAAATCGCCCAAGTGCTCAAGTTGCTCAAAGTTGTCAATATTTGGCATCGCGTTTCTAGGTGGTCGTTAATCAGAAGAATGAGTCGTCTGATCCTACGGGGTCATGTTATGGCACTCTAAAAAAGCCTCTCTCATTTTTGGTAAACTCGGATCTAGTTGCTCTTGACGACGCTTTCTCGGTTGCAACAAAAAGCGTCAGATGAGTTCAATGAAAAGTTGCACAATGCCCCATCTTTCAATCCACTCGTCGCGGCACTGAATCGTCAGCTTGTGTGCATTGGGGTGGCCAATTTTATGCTAGGAATGCCTTCTTTTTTCTCTCCAATTTGCCTGATCGTTGCGGGCCACACCTTGGCAGCGAAATCGCCTAAGTGCTCAAGTTGCTCAAAGTTGTCAATATTCGACATTGCGTTTCTCGACGCCCATTAATCATAAGACCAAGCTGTCAGATCCTACGAGATCCTATTATGGCACTCTAAAAAATCCTCTCTCGGTTTCGGTAGACTCGGATCCAATTGCTCGTGGCGACGCTTTCTCGGTTGCGATAAAAAGCGTCAGATGAGTTAAATGAAAAGTTACACAATGCCCCATCTTTCAATCCGCTCATCATGGCACCAAACCGTCAGCTTGTGCGCATCGAGGTGGCTGGGTTTACGCTAGGAATGCCTTCTTTTTGCTCACCAACTCACCCGATCGTTGTGGGCCACACCCTGGCAGCCCAATTGCCTAAGTGCTCAAGTTGCTCAAAGTTATCAATATTCAGCATCGCGTTTCTCAGTGCCCGATTATCATAATAATGATTCATCTGATCCTACGAGGTCATGTTATGGCACTCTAAAAAAGTCTCTCTTGGTTTTGGTAGACTCAGATCTAGTTTCTCGTGGTGACACTTTCCTGGTTGCGACAAAAAGCGTCAGATGAGTTCAATGAAAAGTTGCACAATGCCCCATCTTTCAATCTTCTTGTCATGGCACTGAACTGTCAGCTCGTATGTGTCGGGGTGGCTGGGTTTATGCTAGGAATGCCTTCTTTTTACTCTCCAACTCGCTCGATCATTGCGGGCCACACCCTGGCAGAGAAATCGCCTAAGTGCTCAAGTTGCTCAAAGTTGTCAATATTGGGCATCGCATTTCTCGGCGACTATTAATCATAAGAATGAGACGTCTAATCCTACGGGGTCATGTTATGGCACTCTAAAAAAGCCTCTCTCAGTTTTAGTAGGCTTGGATCCAGTTGCTCTTGGCGACGCTTTCTCATTTGCGATAAAAAATGTTAGATGAGTTCAATGAAAAGTTGCACAATGCCCCATCTTTCAATCTTCTTGTTGTGGCACTGAATTGTCAACTCGTGCGCATCACGGTGGTCAGGCTTATGCTAGGAATGCCTTCTTTTTTCTCTCCAACTTGCCCGATCGTTGCGGGCCACACCTTGGCAGCGAAATCACCTAAGTGCTCAAGTTTCTCAAAGTTGTCAATATTCGACATCATGTTTCTCGGTGCCCATTAATCATAAGAACAAGCCATCAGATCCTATGGGGTCATGTTATGGCACTCTAAAAAATTCTCTCTCTGTTTTGGTAGAATCGGATCCAATTGCTCGTGGTGACGCTTTCTCGGTTGCGACAAAAAGCGTCAGATGAGTTCAATGAAAAGTTGCACAATGCCACATCCTTCAATCCGCTCGTCGCGGCACCAAACCGTCAGCTCGTTCCCGTCGGGGTGGCTAGGTTTATGCTAGGAATGCCTTCTTTTTTCTCTCCAACTCACTCGATCATTGCGGGCCACACCCTGGCAGCGAAATCGCCTAAGTGCTCAAGTTGCTCAAAGTTGTCAATATTCAGCATCACATTTCTCAACGCTTGTTAATCATAATAATGAGTCATCTGATCCTACAGGGTCGTTCTATGGCACTCTAAAAAATCCTCTCTCGGTTTTGATAGACTCGGATCCAGTTGCTCGTGGTGACGCTTTCCCGGTTGCGACAAAAAGCGTTAGATGAGTTCAATGAAAAGTTGCACAATACCCCATCTTTCAATCTGCTCGTCGCGACACTGAACCATCAGCTTGTACGCGTCAAGGTGGTCGGGTTTACACTAGGAATGCCTTCTTTTTACTCTCTAACTCGCCTGATCGTTGCGAGCCACACCCTGGCAAAGAAATCACCTAAGTGCTCAAGTTGCTCAAAGTTGTCAATATTCAGCATTGCGTTTCTCGGTGGCTGTTAATCAGAAGAACGAGTCGTCTGATCCTATGGGGTCATGTTATGGTACTCTAAAAAAGACTCTCTCAGTTTTGGTAGACTCGGATCCAGTTGCTCTTGGCGACACTTTTATCGGTTGCGACAAAAAGCGTCAGATGAGTTCAATGAAAAGTTGCACAATGCCCCATCTTTCAATCCGCTCGTCGCAGCACTGAACCGTCAGCTCGTGTGCATTGGGGTGGCCAAGTTTACGCTAGGAATGCCTTCTTTTTTCTCTCCAACTCACCCAATCATTGCGGGCCACACCCTAGCAGCGAAATCACCTAAGTGCTCAAGTTGCTCAAAGTTGTCAATATTCGGCATCGTGCTTCTCGACGCCCAATAATCATAAGAACAAGTCATCAGATCCTACAGGGTCGTGTTATTGCACTCTAAAAAATCCTCTCTCAGTTTCAGTAGACTCAGATCTAGTTGCTCATGGCGACGCTTTCTCAGTTGCGACAAAAAGCGTCAAATGAGTTCAATGAAAAGTTGCACAATGCCCCATATTTCAATCTGCTTGTTGCGACACCGAACCTTCAGCTCGTGCACGTCGAGTGGCTTAGTTTATGCTAGGAATTCCTTTTTTTTGCTCTCCAACTCGTCGATCGTTGCGGGCCACACCCTGGCAACGGAATCGCCTAAGTGCTCAAGTTGCTCAAAGTTGTCAATATCCGGCATCGTGTTTGTTAGTGCCCATTAATCATAAGAATGAGTCATCTGATCCTACGGGGTTGTGTTATGGCACTCTGAAAAATCCTCTCTCAGTTTCAGTAGACTCGGATCTAGTTGCTCATGGCGACGCCTTCCCGGTTGCGATAAAAAGCATCAGATGAGTTCAATGAAAAGTTGCACAATGCCCCATATTTCAATTTGCTCGTCGTGGCACCAAACCGGCAGCTTGTGCACGTCGGGGTGGCCGAGTTTATGCTAGGAATGCATTCATTTTTCTCTCCAACTCGCCCGATTGTTGCGGGCCACACCCTGGCAGCAAAATCGCCTAAGTGCTCAAGTTGCTCAAAGTTGTCAATATTCGGCATCGCATTTCTCGGCACCTGTTAATCATAAGAATGAGTCGTCTAACCCTATGGGGTCGTATTATGGTACTCTAAAAAAGCCTCTCTTAGTGTCAATAGACTCGGATCTAGTTGCTCGTGGCAATGCTTTCCCGGTTTCGACAAAAAGCGTCAGATGATTTCAATGAAAAGTTGTACAATGCCCCATATTTCAATCCGCTAATTGTGGCACCAAACCATCAGCTCGTACGTGTCGGGGTGGCCGAGTTTATGCTAGGAATGCCTTCTTTTTTCTCTCCAACTTGCTTGATCGTTGCGAGCCACACTCTAGCAGTGAAATCGCCTAAGTGCTCAAGTTGCTCAAAGTTGTCAATATTCGGCATTGCATTTCTCGGTGCCCATTAATCATAAGAATGAGTTGCCTGATCCTACAGGGTCATGTTATGGCAGTCTAAAAAAGCCTCTCTCGGTTTTGGTAGATTTGGATCCAGTTGTTCGTGGCGACGCTTTCCCGGTTGCGACAAAAAGCGTCAGATGAGTTCAATGAAAAGTTGCACAATGCCCCATATTTCAATCTGCTCGTTGCGACACCGAACCACCAGCTCATGTGCGTCGGGGTGGCCGGGTTTACACTAGGAATTCCTTCTTTTTCTCTCCAACTCGCACGATCGTTGCGGGCCACACCCTAGCAACGAAATCGTTTAAGTGCATGCATTAGATGAATAGAAGTTTATGGGCTATGCAATTTTTTTAGAATGGGTATTGGCACAATGGTGTCTTACATTGTCTAATTTTGGTTCTTTCCATGTGTCCTTTATATAGTCTTATTTCGACTATAACTATTGAATTTGTGTTGATCTCCATAAGCTTGTGTCTTGGATTACAAACACATATTTAGGTTCAAAGCTTAAGTAACAATAAACTTTGTGCAATTATTCATTTAATCATGTGTACTACAATTATGGATAACCATGATAAATGATTTGCATTAACCAAAATGCTACAAATCCATGCAACATTTTATACCGTTAAAACTATCAAATATATCCAATACAAACAAATAGGCTTGCCAAAAGCCATATGGACATAGAATTTCACATATTCATAAAACAAAACATATGTTCAAAATTTCTATAAAGGAATACAACATGATATCTAATAAAGTCAAATAGGGGCTTGCCAAAAGCCATATGGACATAGAAT
>NC_081405.1:407348197-407368959 GCF_030272615.1 Cryptomeria japonica | reverse complement strand
TTGAAGCTATGATCCATAAACACCGAGTTAAACGTGTTTTGATAGATGGAGGTGCTAGGTTGAATACTTGTACCTATAATCGGCTTACACAGCTGGGCTTTTCTGAAAATGTCATTGATGCGGCTAAGAAAATAACAATAAAAGCTTATGATGAAGAAGAAAGAACCTCTAAAGGTCTGGTACTATTACCAATCAAAGTAGGACCTATAGAAAGGGATGTTATTTTCTAGGTGTTCAATATTCCTCTATCATACAACATCTTACTGGGCAAGCCATGGATTCATGAAATGAAGGTAGTTCCATCTACATATCATCAGTGCTTAAAATTTCCTTATAACGGGGTTGAAGTCAATATTCCTATTGATACAAACTCCCCCTGTAATGAATTGACAAAGAGTGTTGATATCTTTGTGCCTCATAATAGAGCAGCCTCTATAGCTAAAAGTTCAGAAACCTTGATGGACTTAGAAAACAAATTAAAAATCACAGATACTGACATGGATGGATACAAGATAGAACCAGTACTTTCACTCATTTCTCTTCCTCCATCACCCAGACAGTCATGAAAACCATCAAAGGTTATGAAGCTACAGACTTCTGCTCCAAATGTCATATAGGATGGTCTTTTTGTACAATCCTCTACTTCCCTTGTAGATGAAATAGAAGAGGATGTTGTTCTCAAATGGATTTTCAAAGAAGACAATGAAAACAAAGAAGTAAGACATTGTGATATTTCTCTGACACAGTATGGTCCAGGATATAAAATGATTCAACGTATGGGATATTCAGGTACTGGTCCTCTGGGCAAAAATCAAGAAGGTATTATTGAACCCATTTATCTACAAACAAAGTCTGCAAATGAAAAAACTAGACTGGGATACAATCTAGGAAAGACATCAGACCAAAAACATGCTTCTAATTCTAAGTGGAAGAAAAAGACACTGCCTTCACTATCACAGGGAGTAAACACTCAACAAACTCAAGAAGAGTATGAAAAAGAACAAAAAGAAATGACAATCAAGAGAGACGAAATAACCAGTGATCAAGTTCCAATGGTATCAGCTACAACATTACAAGGAGTAGAAGTCCTAGAGGTTGTGAGAGAAGAGGTAGAAAGAATCAGGGAATTGTTTGCACCACTAAAAATTCCAGTCACATACACTGGTAGACAACAAGTAGATGATTCAGAAACTGACTCGAATGAGTATAAATGGGGTCCTAATCATCTCTCAGATACATCTAGTACAGAAACTCTAGAAGAGTCCAATGATATCACAGATGAAACTCAAGAACTGATACGCTTAAAGCTACAAACAAAGATAGAAGAAATCAGGCTAAAAAGACAGGTAGACTATGAACAAAAGCTGAAAGAAGGAAGGACACAAAAAAATTATTTACCTACTATGTCTCTCTCTAATAGGACAGAACAAATTAGGTATGGCACTACACAAGATGAATTGGAAGCTACAGAAACAGAACCAGTCATTAGTCCAGAAGAATTTGAATGGAGTAGAAGACATAAATTCATAGAACCATCAAGGTTATGTCAACAAGTATGTCAGATACAAGTGATAAATGAACCAAATCACGAAGGAACTTGCAGCATCAAAGATGTAGGTATTGACACTATACATAAATTCACTCAATCACTTGAAGAAGAGTTGGAAACTTCCTCTTATGACTCTGATGACTCCAACAATAGTCCTATTGATGATAATAACTATTCAACATCAAACTCTAACTCCTCTGTCATGGATGTCAAGAATCTATCTATTGATCTTGTTACTATCGAACCACGATATGTAGTCCAGTCTAGCATAGAAAATGGTGCTACGAGTAGGTCTATTGTATTTGGTCAACTAAATATTAACGTGTACGTCAATGATCATGTTATAATTGTTCCTCGTCTTGAGACATTTACGCAAGGTAGTCTTCTAGAACTCGACTTGTTGGTGCGAAGTTATGATGATAATACTGTGAACTCTCTCAAACTTGTCCAAACTTTATCTTTGGTACATCCTGAACTAATTGACTGTACTCTTCAAAACCAACCTATGAATGTACCTATCTCTGCCAATGACTATATGGTATCCTACTACCTTAATGTAGTTGAACCAATTGACTCTTCCACCAGTGAACATAGTGAGAACATGACTAAAACAGATATCAAGTATCTTAGTCACAAAAATCAAAAGAAGAAAAATAAAAGATCTGATGGCGAAAACCACATTGTGGCGATGTCAGAATCAAAAATAGAAAAAATACAGGACGTACCTAAAGGTGAAAACCTCTCTGAGGTACCTGAAGGTGAGATACTTGATATACTGCCAAGTCATTTCCAGGAAAGGTCTTCTATATTGATTGAACCAACTCATCCAGTAAATATTCACTTAGCTCAATCATTATCAACAGAAGAGTTGAAATATTTCAGCAATCTCTTCCTAGAAAAGAAGATCAAATTTTCATGGACATACTCTAAAATGCCGGGTCTAGATCTTGATCTCTTCATGCACCATCTTTCTATTACACCAAGAGTTAAACTAGTCAAGCAAAAACTCTACAAGATGCACCCTCATGTGGCACTTCTAGTCAAAGCTGAGCTAGAAAAATTATTAAAAGATGGATTTTTTAGAGCAATAGACTACACACAATGGATTTCAAAAATAGTACCTATATCAAAGGTAGACAAATCTATTAGGGTTTGCACAGACTTCAGGGATCTCAATAAAGCATGTCCAAAAGGTGATTTTCCATTGCCTAACATTGATATGATAGTGGATATGACTGCAGAATATGAGATGTACTCACTAATGGATGGATTCTCTGATTATAATCAAATAAAAATATCTCTTGGAGATAAAGAAAAGATAGTTTTCACCTGTGCATGGGGAACCTTCTGTTGGAACATCATGCCATTTGGGCTAAAAAACACAGTAGCAACTTACCAAAGAGCAGTAACTACTATCTTTCATGATATGATGCATACAAATATGGAAGATTATGTTGATGACACTTTAGTGAAGACTATAAAGAGATCCACACATGTTCAAGAGCTAGGCCTCATACTAGATAGAATGGAAAAATTCAAGCTTTGGCTAAATCCTAAAAAGTGTGCATTCGGAGTGACATCTGGTAAACTACTTGGTTACATCATTTCAAAGAAAGGAATTGAGGTTGATCCTGAGAAGGTCCAAGCTATAATGAAAATTCCACCTCCAAAGAATATCAATCAAATGAGAAGTCTACAAGGACGTCCCCAGTCAATCAGACACTTTATTTCTCAGCTAGCAGATAAGCTCACCCTTTCACAAAAGTATTAAGGAAAGGAGTAACATACAACTGGGATCAAGAATGTGAACAACAACTTCAAAAAATCAAAGAATACTTATCTAATCCACCAATATTGATGCCACCAATTTAGGGTAAACCATTGATCTTATACATATCAGCTACTGATTCATCATTGGGGCACTTCTAGCGCAACAAGATGAAAATAAAAAAAGAGAGCTATATATTATATTAGCAGAACATTGGTGTCTTATGAAATGAACTATACCATAATAGAAAAAGCATGCTTGCCATTAGTCTTTACATCACAAAAATTGAGACATTACATGCTAGCCCATTTCATCAAGCTAGTAGCTAAGATTGATCCACTCTAATATCTTCTCAACAAAGCAACAATTATAGGAAGATTGGCTAAATGGGTCATGGTTCTTACAGCGTTTAATATTCAATATGTGGAATGCAAAGCTATCAAAGGATAGGTAATTACAGATCAACTTGTTGATGCTCCACTTGAAGACACTCAACCTCTGCATATAGAATTTCTAGATGAATCAATAATGCACCTTACTCAACAATCATGGAAGATGTTCTTTGATGGGTCTTTCACTCAACATGGTTTCAGTGCTGGAATGCTTTTTATTACTCCTTAAAAGTATTCAATCCCAAAGGCCTAAAAAATTATTTTCCCTTACACAAACAACATTGCAGAGTATGAAGCTTTCATAAATGGGATCAAGCTGGCTATCGAATGGAAGGTTCTCGAATTACACATCTATGGAGATTCTTAGCTAATCATCAATCAAATCAATGATACATATCAGACTCAAGATGAGAAATTGATGCCTTATAAGAGAATGGTGGAGGATCTCAAGAAATATTTTACTTTTGTGTCATTCTAGCAGATTCCCAGATCCGCAAATAGAGCAACAGATGTTATGGCCACCTTGGCATCTATACCAGACTTATAAGAATCTAATTTTCACTTTGAATTCTTGGTGGAAGAGTTACATTACCCTACCTATGATTCTCCTGAGTCCCAGATGGTCTGTTCTATTATTGGACATGACTCATCTTGCTATAGCCATATTTACTCTTATCTACGAGACCAAATTGTCCCAGAAAATCTTACCCATAATGAGAAAAGAAACCTAATCTGAAATGCTTCACGGTATGTCATCATCGCTAATGGCCTATTTAGGTGAGGTTTGGATAGTAATTTTCTTTGGTGTCTAGAAATTGAAGAGTCCCAATGTGCATTATTGGAAGTACATGATGGTATTTGTTGATCTCATTTGAAAGGTCTTACTTTAGCTCAGAAACTACTAAGGGCTGGCTACTACTGGCCAGACATGGAGAAAGACTCTATGAAGTTTTTTAAAATTTGTGAGAAGTGTCAGCTTCATGGGAATCTCATACATGCTCCAGCAAGGGATCTCATACCCTTTATTACATGTTGGCCTTTAACCTCATTGGTCAAATATATCTTGCATCATCCAATAGACACAAGTTTATCATAAGTGCCACTGAGTGCTTCACTAAGTGGGTAGAAGCGGTTCTGCTCATCAAAGCAACCGGTAAAAAAGTAGCTTTGTTCATCCTTAACCATATCATCTGCATGTATGGGATACCTTCATCCATTGTGACTGACAATGGAGGATAATTCAAGAATAAAGATCTAGACGAGCTTTGTGAGAAATTCAAAGTCAAACACTAGTCATCTGTATATTACCCTCAAGGTAATGGGCAAGTTGAAGCATCTAACCAAAACCTATTGACTATCTTACATAGAATAGTGAACAAATTTGGGAGGGATTGGCATTTTCAGCTCAATCCTGCACTATGGGCTTATAGAACAAGTATTAGAACACCTACTGGAGCTACACATTTTTCTTTGGTGTATGGGTTTGAAGCAGTCTTACCTATTTAGGTGGATATATCATCTTTGATATTTTCTTTGCAAGGGCTTGTTACTGATGAAGACTATAGAATATCTAGATTACAAGAACTCGAGTTGCTGGATGAACGTTGGCAAGTGGCGTTTGATCATCTGAGAGTGTATCAAAAAAGAATGTCTAAAGGATATAACAAGAAGGTTTGACAATGAGAATTTCAGGTTGGTGACCTTGTTCTGAGAGAAAATCCTAAAAATCAACAGTTTTGAGACAACAAAGGAAAGTTTGAACCCAACTGGCTGGGTCACTACAACGTTACTATAGTCTTTGGCTCTGGTGCCTAGCAGCTCTCAACATCAGAAGGAGAACAGCTCCATGAATCGATCAACACCATCCACTTGAAATAGTTCTTCACTTAGTATTCTCTGCTCCAAGAAACCTGTACAGCTGAAAAAAGTCCTGAAAAAAATCTAAAAATAAAAAAAAGTCTCGAAAAAAAAAGAAAAAAGAAAAAAATTGAAAAAATAAAAATAAATAAATAATCTTTGCCAAGCAGGTGAAAACCTGGCAAACAAGCGCCTCTTGTACTCAAATGCTCCATCTATCAATGCAACATTGGCATTTCCTACTTTCATGCATCTTTGATTTCACTTGTACATATATAGTCACTTTTATGACATTCTAGTTCTTTTAGAACACTCATGGCTTGAAACTGATCAATGTCCTATTCTTAGGGTAATCGACTGAGCATTTTATGGGGTTCACCTAGTTTGCTCAACACTTCACCTAGTTGGTGTTGCTCAATTCCACCAACTCACCAGACCTAGTTGCTCTCTAGACCTCCAAGTCCTTCTCAGTATCTTCTAGGGATTTACTCTTGACCATTCCAAGGTGTTTGCTTCAAGTGTTTTGGCTAGGAACCCTACCAATTCACAATGCCCCCCATGTGCTCAATTATGGCTTATTGGCTTCAACTTGTCAAATTGACCTCCTACTATCATGAGTTGATGTAGAGGTGTGGAGGTGTATTTCAACATGTTTTTAATGCATTTAGGGTCCATTTGAGGTTTGCAATCATTAGTTTTCTTACCAATTTCAAAATATTGCCTAGAAAAGGGCTACAAGGAATTAGCCCTATTAGGCCTCCAAAATCTGGTTTTCTAGGGCTTGAGTGAAAATGGTCCAAAATATCCCCTAGAAAGTTTGGGTTTTCTTCAATTATTCACCTAACCTCAAGATATTTTTTTGGTTTTGTCTTCTTGTTTCACCGTACAATATGCTAACCCCAAAATGAGGGTTTTGAAGGGTTTCTAGACCTTCTAGCCAGCAGTGACTGGACAAGTTGGGGTTTGTGCATTAAATGACCTTGTCAAGGCTTCTACTTGCATTGGAAACTCTTTTCCAACTCCATTTACCCCTCCAAAATCATAGATAGTGATTTGGTAATCACCCCTGCACTTTGCACCACATTTTCACCTTATTTCCTCTAGCTGGGTTGCTCCTGGACTCGCCTAGAACAAGGTGACAGTCATATTGAAACTCTTCTCCAGAATCTTCCCCTGCATATATACATTGTACAGGTGGTTTCCCTTCATTTCCCAACAAGCCATGATGGCAGCACATGTGGAGTTCATGGGGCAACCATTTTTACATAAAACTACTATATACAAGCCAAAACTGGTTCTTTACAAATCAAAACAAGAAAACGCCAAAGTAAACCATTTACAAAGCTTGAAATGGGATCAACAATACTGTAACACACTAGAAAAACTCAATCCATTTCTGGATCAATGGATTAATCCATTTTCAATTACAAAATGGGTAAAATCAAGCCAAAATACTGCCAACTAGTCTGAAAATGAGTAGTTTCAGATTGTTGAACTTACAAAACATATTCCCTAACCTTGGTAATCATGCAAGAGAGGGTGCTTATATATTTTTCCATGTGTGGATTCATCCTAGGGTGTTGGACAATCTCTAACTCCATCGCTAACCAATTCAGGACAAAAGTTGTCATGACAACTTTTTGCAATTTTGTACTTTTACACTTTTTGGTTTTCCCAACCTATGAGACCTATTATAAGTCATCACACGTGACTTTTAAAACATTTCTAAGATTAGTTTAACCCTCCCTAATTCCTATACCAAGTTTTGACACTTTTGACCCTCAAGAAGGTCAACTACCTACTCAAACCCACTATTTACACAAAAATGCAAACCAAAGAAGAATGAACTCAACCTAGGCCTACATTGACTCAAAAAACTAACTCTTGGACCCTCCTAGAGTCCTTATTCAGTACTAACTTGGCTAGGGTCAGTACAAGCCAAAAATTGAGAAAACTAGATAGCCTAAGACCTAGGTGCTCCTGCACCATTTTCCCAAACAAAAGAAAATCATGTAACCTCCTTGGGAATTAGATTCTGATCAATGCCAAGATTCTTAAACTTTATCTCAAGCACCCATGTAGCTTCAAAATCATCCATACCCTACCATTTTATTATGTTCTCCCAATAGGCTTAATGCCTTGTCTTCTTGGTGATCCTTGAACTTACCACCTTCTCGGCCTTTGGATTTGGTTTGGCTAGTAACTAAAGGTTGTTCACATCATCTGATACCTTTGAGTGACTGCAATATGAGCCTTGAATTGGTCTCTTGTATGCAACTAAGTCTACTATGTTGAAAACCGGTGACAATCCTATGTCACTAGGTAGATCCACCTTGTATGCATTTTCTCCATACTTGGCTAGAATGGCACATGGACCTATCCTTCTCATTTGCAACTTGTTAGGAACTCCTTGTTGTAGCCTTTCTTTGTTTAGGTACACCATAACAAGATCTCCTACTTGAAATTGTATGTTCTTCCTTCTTTCATCAACTTTTTGTTTGATTTTTCTTGTGTTCTCCATCAATGCTTGCTTGACTGATTCATGGACCTCCTTCATTGATTGAGCAAAGTCTTCTGCATATCCACTTCATGTTGCTTCACTTCCTAAGTCTCTCAACTCCAAAATTCCTCTTGGGTGCACACCATAGACCACTTCAAAAGGGCTCTTGCTGGTAGTCCTATTCATGGTGTCATTATATGCATATTCAGCTTGTGAGAGTACTTGATCCCATGTCTGACCATATTCCTTAGTAAGGCACCTTAACAAGTTTCCCAAGCTTTTATTCACCACTTCAGTCTGCCCATCTATTTGTGGATGGTAGGTTGATCCAAAAGAGAGGTTGGTGCCAAGATTTTTCCAAAGTGTCTTCCAAAAATGACTCATGAACTTTGAGTCTCTATCTGAAACAATGCTCATGGGTAAACCATGTATCCTCACTACCTCTTTGAAGAGAAATTGAGCTATTTGGCATACATCATGAGTAGTCTTGCAATGCACAAAATGAGCCATTTTGCTAAATCTGTCCACAATGACATAAAGGTTGTCATATGCCTCCTTTGTCCTTGGTAAATCTACTACAAAGTCCATACTAATGCATTCCCAAGGTCTATTTGGTATGGGAAGAGGTTGGTATAAACTGGCATTTGTAGAAGTACCTTTAGCCTTTCAAAAAACTATGTAATTCTCCACATACTTCTTCACATCTTGATTCATCCTTGGCCAATAGTAATACCTCTGAACCAACTCTTGAGTCTTATTGACTCCAAAATGTCCACTAAGACTGCCATTATGCTTTTCTTGTATGAGATTTTCTCTCATTGAGCCTCTAGGCACAAAAAGTTGCCCACCTTTAAACAATAGTCCATTTTGCAAAGTAAAATCAAAATACTCACTATGGAAGTGATTTTGATACTCCTTACACACCTTGTAGGCATTTGAGAAGTCTTCATCCTTCAGGTACAAGTCACTAAAACTGTCCATACTTATTTTTCTCAATTGGATTTCTTCGACTATCAAAAGTCTCCTACTTAATGCATCAGCCACCCAGTTTAACTAACCTTTCTTGTGCTTGATGGTGAATGTGTATGCCTACATGTACTCCACCCATTTCATATGTTTAAAACTGAGTTTGTCTTGTGAGTTTAGAAAACTCAATGCTTGGTTGTCCGTATAGACTACATATTCTTTAGGGAGGAGATAGTGTCTCCACTTCCTCAAAGCCTGCACTAAAGCATATAACTCAAGCTCATAAGAGGATTATTTCCTCTTGGCATCACTTAGCTTCTCACTATGGAAGGCTACTAATCTTTCTTCCTAGCTTAGGACAGCACCTACTGCAACATTGCTTGCATCACATTCCACTATGAAAAGTTTCTCAAAACTAGGCAACACAAGCACTGGTTGAGTAGCTATCTTCTCCTTCAAGGTTTCAAAACCTTTGTTTTCTTCTTCACCCTATTGAAACTTTGCCTTTATTCCACCTCTAATAGTGTCTAACATTGGTGCACATATAGCACTGAATTGCCTAATGAACTTCCTGTAGTACTGAGCTAGTCCATGGAAGCTTCTCACCTTTGTTGCTGACTTAGGAGTAGGCCAATTTACAATGGCTTCAACCTTGCTAGGATACATCTTGAGGTTTCCTTGAGACAACACAAACCCAAGGTAAACCAACTCCTGCTTAAAAAACTCACACTTATCCAAGTTTATGGTTAGCTTTTCATCATACAATCTTTGTAATACATCTTGCAAATGATTAATGTGATCTGCCCTATCCTTACCGAAAATTAGAATATCATCTAGATATACCACCACAAATTTACCTTTGAAGTCCTTCATCACCTCATTCATGAGTCTCATGAAGGTGCTTGGAGTATTGGATAAGCCAAATGGCATTACAAGCCACTCATAAAGACCCTTTGTTGTCTTGAAGGTAGTTTTCGATTCATCACCCTCGTTAATCCTAATTTGGTGATATCCATTTTTAAGGTCAATCTTGGTAAATTACTTGGCTTCCCCAAAACAATCCATTAGGTCTTCTATTCTAGGAATAGGGAACCTATATCTGATGGTGATCCTATTTATAGCTCTAGAATCAGTACACAATCTCCAAGTACCACCTTTCTTTGGGGCTAACACGATAGGGACAACACAAGGGCTAATGTTTTTCCTAGTTAGGCCTTGGTCTAAGAGCTCTTGGATTTTCTTCAAAATCTCTACATTTTGTTGAGGAGTCAATTTATAGGCTGCCTTATTAGGAAAGGATGCTCCGGGAATGAATTCTATTTGATGGCTTATGGTTCTTTTAGGAGGTAAGGTGGCTCGATGTCCTTCACTTACTATGCCTTTGAATTTCTTCAACAAATCTTGCACCTCTATTGGCAAATCTGGTTGCTCTTTCTTGTCTTCCTCTTTGGGCTCCATTACTAGTGCAAACCCTATACCTTCACCTTCCTCAAGTGTCTTTAATAATTTCTTTTCTTTTACCAAAATAACATTAGGACCTGCTGCCCTCTTTCACCTTCCTCAAGGATAGACTGAATCTTGAATGTGACTCCATCTTTCTTGAATGAGTATGCATTCTTTGCTCCATCATGGATAGCTTGTCTATCAAATTTCCATGGTCTTCCAAATAGAAGATTGCATGCATCCATGGGTAGGACATCACATAACACCTTGTCCTTATACCTCCCAATGGTAAAATCCACCCATGCTTGCTCATTGACTAGGACATGTTGGCCTTTGTTCAACCAAGTGACTCTATAAGGATTTTTGTGAGGTATCCTTTGCAATTTGAGTTTACTCATAGCCTCTTCTGACACAATGTTATTTGTTGACCCTGAATCAATGATCACTTTTCAAACTTTGTCCATAATCTTGCATTTGATCCTAAATAAGGACCTTCTTTGGCTTGGCTCTTCTCTGACTAGTTCTTTGATCAAAGTTCTCCTTATCATCAAGTTGTCTCCTACCTCTGACTCTAAGGAAACCTCTAAAGTCTTGCTGCTTGAAGACTCTTCTTGAAGATAACTCACTCTTCCTTCACTACCATGCGATGATGATCCCTTCTTTGGATACCTATATGTTGGATGACCAAGTTGGTTGCAATGGTAACATTTCATTGTTGCAAAATATGAGGAACCTCTACCTTGGCCACTAGATCTTCCTCTAAAACCACTGTTGGATCCCCTTCCTCTATTGAATCCTCCTCTAGTAGTGCCACTCTCTTGCTACTCAGTGAGTTTAGACTCTCCTTGTGTTCTTTGTTCAAGACTTCTTCCTCCAAAGCCTCCCCTATGGCCTCTATTGTCTTTTCCTCTACCCCTACCCCTATTGTTGCTTGAGTCATGTCTTCTTTTTAGTTTTTCCTCCACCTTAAGGGCAAGTTGATAGGTTTTATGGACTATTTTTGGGCTCATTAGACTGATTTCTTCTTGGATGTTACACTGTAGACCATTTAGGTACCTAGCAACCTTGAAACTCTCTTCTTCCACCACATGAGATCTAAGGCTAAGTTTGTGAAACTCCTCCATATAGATATTGACATCAAGGTCTTTTTGTTTTAATTTTTGCCTCTTCTTATGAATTTGCACTCCATAGTCATCAAGGAGATAGACTGCTTTGATTTTGACTTACATCCCTTTCCAAGAAGAGTTGGGTGCTTTGCCCATTTTCTTTCTCTCATCTTACATAAATTTCCACCATGTGAGAGAAGCTCCTCGCATCCTTGACTTAGCTACCTTGTAGCAACCCACCATAATTAACTTGACAAAATCGACCATTCTTTTTTTTTGTTTAATTTAATCATTATGTTTGATTCAATCGCATACTCTGGGCATCCATCCATTTGGATTAGGCATTCATCCATCTGGGATGAGCATCTAACCATATGGGTTAGGCATTTGTCCATATGGGACATAAGATTTCATCTATCCAATACGAGATAGGCATCTACCCATACGGGGTAGGCATCTATCCAATCGGGATAGGAGGTGCTCTGGCCAGAGACTTAGACTCATCAGGACCATTCAGGTCCTGAGCCACTCACTAAGTACTAAACTCTTCTAACAGAATTGCACCATGGTCACCGTCCTTAGGAGTAATTAAATAACATAATACAAGCTTGAATTCTGCCTCAGAATTTGGCTTAAAGCCTCGAGAAGTCAAGCAAATCCATACGGGATTCCTTCCGAGTATGCATTGAATTACTTTTTCCAATTTAATTATCTTATCTTTCAAAATAGGATTCTTACTCAATCTTTCTTTTACCAAGCCTAGACCCCACCCATGAATGCCTGAGTACTTGGGACAACTCCGTCCCAAGACTACCTACATACCCGTTTTGGCACAGGATCAAGGCGTAAAGTATGTAGTTCTATTTTCTACTCTATGGTTTGATGTAAATTGATTAGTGGGTACACAACCCTTTCTAGGGTCAATGTCCCAGACAGTTTCTCTGCGGTTGCTACCCACGGTGGTAGTGCTTAAGCTAAGGCTCAAGATGGCCTATTGCTTGTGGCCTAAAAACAACTAGATCCTAATTCTTATCATAAGCATCACCCTTGACCAATTGTCAATAGACAAAAATTCTTCGAGATTAAATCAATTTTCATAAAAGCATTTCACTCATCATCCCTATAGGGGTTTACTATAGTTTAACTCAATGGATGAAAGATCATTTTAGAATTATCTTATTAAATTATCGATCCAAGGGGGATTACCTACCCCTTGGATTTTAACTTCCAAGTGTCCCTTATTACTCCCCGACGATTTATAGGGACGATGCCATAGACGTCATTGATGCAGCTTTATTAGGCATTAAGTGCAGTAGTTCAACATGACGACATTACCCGTAAGCATGACCCAGAGGCACTGTATATACCGAACGCTGCTAGGTTTTGGTTTTCCAACTTCCTTTGTTTAATTTTCTAACTTATGATAAACATCATGCTCGAAAATGATTATGACTTGAACATGCAAAATTTAGACATTGCAAAACTTAATTAATTAAAAAAGCTACTTGATGAATTTCACGGAATAAAAATCATAACTAAAATTATTTGTTATTTGAAACTTCAAACATAACTTGCATAATAATGACAATTATGAAACTTGGA
This sequence comes from Cryptomeria japonica, assembly GCF_030272615.1. Lineage (NCBI taxonomy): Eukaryota > Viridiplantae > Streptophyta > Pinopsida > Cupressales > Cupressaceae > Cryptomeria > Cryptomeria japonica. The sequence goes on along the minus strand of NC_081405.1, from coordinate 407,355,776 downwards.
TATTAATAATTAAACACATAACTTGTATGGAGATGAAAACATCAATAAATGTAATTAATGTGTAAGAAATTGCATGAAGTGAGGGTAGTGTAAGTTACATGCAAGAATAATCACTTATAAAGTCACTAGTACCAAAAATAGAACTTAGCTTAGACATTTGGTTCAAACGTATTTATAAATTTATTGGTAGATGCCAACTAAGTGCCCCAATGGATCTTAAATAGATTGAATAGCTCTAATTATAAAATTTGATATAATATAATTTACAATTATGAAATTCACTAAAAATAAATTAATTGTAGAATTATTAGACATGATTCAATTATGAATTTAACTACACAATGATCTCAACTATTCATAAATTCTTCTAAGTTAAACTTAAAATTTCAAATTATTATATATATATATATATATATATATATATATATAATTAATTAAATAAATGAATTTCCCTTTTTTTAATTTTCAAAAACTAAAAAAAAATAAAACAAATGCAAATCCTATTTAATGAAAAAGGGGAGTGGGGACCCACAGGTCCTGTCACCACTGCAGTCCTGTAGGTGCAGGCCCGCAGAGGTGAGGGGACGTCGTGGGCCCCTTCCACTCCCCCTGCGGCCACTGTCATGACACTGACCATAGGGGTAGTGGAGGGTATCACTACCCCCCCCCTGGCGGTTACCTTAGCCGCCTCCCTGGAACGAAGCCCAAAGCGTGTTTGGCATAAATTCCAAATGCCATGTTTTATCTTTATTTTTATATTTATATTAAAATTCACCTTGAAACATTTACTATATTCATTTCGCATGATATAAATTATATATATATATATATATGGCTGAAATTTCCAGAATATTAAATTGCATAAAAGGAGAATATATAAACAAGTATGTGCATAAGGGAAAAAAAAATATTAATGTAAGAGTAAGAAATTTAATCCCAGGGACGAAAATATAATAGAGAAATAGAGAAATAATTTGCTCGAGCGATGCACAGATTATCAAGGAAGAAGGTAGATGTTTATTCTGAGAAATACAAAGCTCACACACAAGGATTTTATTTTATCCAACTAATATTCATAGAGAGTAGCATATAACCATGAAAATAAAAATAAACAAATGAGATCAGAGATTTATTCACGGGAAAGAATTTCAGAGAGAATTATTCACAGAGAGATGTATATAACTAGATTAATGTAACCAAATGAGAGTATGGATTTGTTTATGGGGATGAACAACACAGAGGATTATTCACAAGGAAATATATTCCTCAATTTCAACTTATATCCACAAAGAGATTTATATTCAAAGAATGAGATTCCGATTTCCATTTGAAAAACCAGAGAAATGAATTAGAGGGAGGAAATAAAGATTGATCTAATCTAATTCCCAGCAAGGAATTGAAACAAAATTGATCTAATTCTCATCAAGGAATTGAAACAAGATTGATCTAATCTATTTCTCAGCAAGGAATTGAAACAAAATTGATCTAATTGTCATCAAGGAATTGAAACGAGATTGATCTAATCTATTTCTCAGCAAGGAATTGAAACAAAAAAATTTTACTAATCTGATTCGCAACAAGAATAAGATGCATGATTTCAAATAAAATAAAACTAAATTAAAAGAACCTGGATGCTTGCAATTGATGTAGAATCCCCTATGAATTCTTCAATTAACATCCCTTGATCCTTCAAGCTTGGAAAAATTTCTCCAAAACAACCTTAGCTATTCTCCAAAATGAAATATGACTACCAAAACAATTATTTGAGAAAAGAATTTCTTCAAAGAATAACCAACTCCCATTTTTCAAAACTTGCATATCATTTATAACAAAAATCCCTCCATTCCACTATCTAGAAAATTTAATTAAAAAGGAGATTCTTTTCCAATATTGGACTTCATGCAAATTGATTAAACTTAGTCGAGGATTTACATGCAAGGTGGTGGAGATTCATCTAGAAGCTTCTTATTCTTCCTACAACATGTGCCATAATTGGGAGTGGAAAATAAATAAATAAAAATAATGCCTTTTGAATTATATTCTCCAAGAATGTGTGTGTGTATATTCATTTTATTCTTTTATAATATTTATTCAATTATTTTGAGTAGTTTAACCAAAATATAATAGAATTGTATTTTAAATCCAAAAGTGATAAAGGAGGGTTGTGACATCCTCCCCCCCCCTTAATTTGTGCATCGTCCCAATGCACTTATTGAATGTATCCAAAAGAGTCTATAGTTCATGATTAGCTTAGAATAAAAAAGGAAACAACTGTTGCATTTCCTTAGTATCCTCCCACGTGGCATTCTTTTCATCAAACTGGTTCCATTGTACTTTGCATTGATCAACCTCTTTGTTGCGCAACTGGCACTGGCACCTCTCCAAGATTTCTAATGGCTCTATCATTATTCCTCCCATTTCTTGGACCTATAAAGCAACCCAATTCAAAATGTGTTTCTCATCAGGTACATATTTTTTAAGAAGAGATACATAGAAGACATCATGGATTCGACTTAACTGGGGAGGTAAGGCCAACCGGTATGCAACTGGATTAATCCTTCCCAATATTTCAAAGGGTCCAACATAACGAGGTGCAAGCTTAGTATTTTTCCCAAACCTTATGGAACTCTTGTGTGGCCTAACCCTTAGGAAGACTTTCTCTCCCACCTCAAACTCCCTTGGTGTCCTGTTCTTGTCTGCATAACTCTTCTACCTATCCAAGGCTTCCTTCAATCTCTACCTAATTTCCTTATTTTTCCTTTCCATCTCCTTCAACATATCTAGTCCAACAATTACTCTATCTTCAAGACTATCTCAACTCAAAGGTGTTTGACATGGTCTACCATACAATGCTTCGAAAGGTGTCATTCCCAAAGATGTTTGATATGTATTATTGTAAGCAAACTCTACCAGAGGTAGGTACTCTTCCCATTTCTTCTGTTGGTCCATGCAATACATGCGAAGTAGGTCTTCCATAATCTAATTTGTCCTTTTTGTCTGACCATCGGTTTCAGGATGGTATGCAGTGCTAAAATTTAGTTGAGTCCCCAGAGCTGATTGAAGAGTTGTCCAAAACCTTAAAGTGAATCTAGCATCTCTATCTAATATGATTTTCTCTGGTATTCCATGCAACCTAAATATTTCCTTAACAAAGCGCCTAGCCAAGGTAGGTGCATCATCCATTAGGTTCCCTGGTATAAAGTGTGCCACCTTAGTGAGTTTGTCAATTACCACCATTATTGTATCATGCCTAAAAGGTGACATGGGCAACCCTTGCACAAAATCCATACTAATAACTTGCCACTTGTGTTGAGGTACATCATGTAACTCTAACAATCCAGCTGGATGTTTGTGTTCTTCCTTTACTCTTTGACACTCCAAACATTTAGCCACATACTTGACTATGTCATTCTTCATCCCTTGCCAAAAGTATAACTTCTTTAAATCTACATAAAGTTTGTTAACTCCTGGGTGCCCTGAATAACGGGCATTATGAGCCTCCAACTAGACTACCCTTAAGTCTCTTGAATTAGGAATATAGATTCTATTATTGTATCTGAGCAACCCATCGTCATCTAATGTATACCTTCCAATCTTAGGATCAGTTGGATCGTGTTCTAATGTCATATTGACTTGCTCATACCATGGGTCATGACCTTGCTCATCCATCACTTGCCTTTTGAAAGAAGTTTTGAATGTTGCTATAGTCATCAAGTGTCTCCTCCTACTCAAAGCATCTACCACCCTATTTTCCTTCCCCTTAATATGTTCAATTTCAAAATCATATTCACTTAGAAACTCTAACCACCTTCTTTGTTTGGCATTTAAGTGGGGTTGGGTAAAGATGTACTTTAGTCCTTGGTTATCTGACTTTAACTCAAAGGGCTTCCCTAGTAAGAAGTGTCTCCATTTCTGTAGGGCATGCACAATTTCTGCCAGCTCTAAGTCATGGGGTGCATAATTAACTTCATGAGTCTTTAGCTTTCTGGATTTGTAAGCTACTACCCCTTCATCTTGGACAAGTACTCCTCCTAAACCTTCAATAGAAGCATCAGTTATGACTGTGAAGTGTCCATTCAAATCTGGTACTTTTAGAATGGGTGCTGAGGTTAGTTTTCCCTTCAAGATTTGGAATGCCTTATCACTTTGTTCTGTCCACACAAACCTTTTTCCCTTCCTTTGTAATGAGGTGATGGAGTTTGCTATCTTAGAGAATCCTTCCACAAACCTCCTATAGTAACCTACTAGCCCCATAAATCTTCTTACCTCTTAAACATTTTTAGGGATTGGCCATTCTACTATTGCCTTTATCTTATCTGGATCAACTGCTATTCCCTCCTTTGATATTATATGCCCAAGGTAGTGAATCTTTTCCTCAAAGAAGGCACATTTTGATAATTTCCCATATAACTTATGTTCTCTCAACCTTTGCAAAACAATTTGTAGGTGTACTAAATGTTCCTCCTCATTCCTAGAGTAAATCAATATGTCATCCAGAAATACCAAAACAAATTTATCCAAGTAGTCATGGAGTACACTATTCATTAGGTTCATAAAAGCAGCTGGGGCGTTGGTTACACTAAAAGGAACTACTGTGAATTCATAATGCCCATATCTAGTCTTAAAAGCTATTTTCGGAATGTCCTCCTCCTTAATTTTGAGTTGATGGTACCCTGACTGGAGGTCTATCTTTGAGAAAATTGCTGCTCCTTTCATTTGGTCAAAAAGATCCTCTATGCGAGGTAAGGGATACCTATTCTTTATTGTGACCTTGTTCAACATCCTATAGTCGATGCATAGTCTTAAGGTTCCATCCTTCTTCTTAACGAATAAGACTGGCACTCCCCATGGTGATACACTTGGCCTTATTAATCCCTTAGCTAAGATTTCCTCTAATTATATCTTGAGCTCTTGCAATTCAGTTGTGTTCATTCAGTAAGGTGCCCTTGATACTGGTTCAGCTCCCGGTAGTACTTCCATAGAAAAGTCAAACTTCCTTTTAGGGGGTAAGCCAGGTAATTCTTCTGGAAAAACATCCTTGAATTCTTTTAAGAAAGGGGTATTTTCAAAGGTCAGGGTATTTTCCTCCTTCCCTTCATCAATTTCAACCATATAGATTAGGCCTCCTCTTCTTCTTTCCTTCTTTAATTGCATGGCTGATATGGTTTCTATACAAATGGGGTTAAACTTTCCTTGGATTTTGACCCTTTTTCCCCCATCATCCAAACATTCAACAACTTTATTATAGCAATATACATTAGCTTGATGGTCTATTAACCAACTCATTCCAATAATTATATCATATAATCCTAGGGGTGCCACATAGAGATCTACCCTTGTTTCAAACTCAGGAAATTGTACCCTTGCTCTTGGCAAACACTTAGTTACTTCCCTAGTTGCCTTATCCCCATATTGAACCATCCATGATGACTCCATTTGATTAAATTTTAATGTATATTTGGTTACTAATTCAGGTGAGATGAAACATTCAAATGACCCAGTGTCAATTAGAATTGAAATTGGTTGTTCAAATAGTGTACCTATAGTTTCCATGGGAACATTCTGGTATCTTCTTCTTCGGTTCCTAACTGCTGCATGAATCCTCTGTTGGGGTCCTTGTTGGGGTTGATTGGCCCTAATCTGACCTTGCATCCTGGGACACTCTCTAGCAAAATGGTTTCCCCCACACATGAAGCATCCACCTGGAGGACCCCTCCTACCTTGGTTCCTAGGGGGATCATTTCTTGTTTCATTGGCCCTGGGCGGATAAGTTATCCTGTTCTGCTGGTCATTCCTATTATAGTTGCCTTTGTTATTATTGCCCTGATTATTATTATTATTTTCATTCCTCTGATATTGATTAGGGGGTGGCATTCTTTCGGAAGAATTATTCCTTTGACCTTTGTTGAAGTTAGTGTTCCCATTGAATTCCTACTTCCTTTTAAATGAGTAGTTCCAATTATAGTTCTACCCTGCTAGTGTTTGAATCTTCCTCTCTTTCTTAAGGGACTTTTCAAGTACTTCGTTCATGTTTTTGGGTCCATGCATGTCAACCTCTGCCCCTATGTTGGTATTTAGCCCCAAAATGAACTTCCTTGCTTGGCCTTCTTCATCTTTCTGGTACATAGGTACATATTTAAGCAATTTGGCGAACTTATCCCAATATTATTGGACTGATAGGGGCCCTCGATGTAGATTATGGAATTCTGTCACCTTCTCATCAAAGAACAATTAAGGGAGCCACATCTCTCAAAAGTGGTGAACAAATTGATCCCATGTGACCATATCCCTGCTATACCCACTTTGTTCCTTGGTGTTGGTCCACCAACTAGCTGCCTCCCCTGTGAGTTGATAGGAACCCCATAAGGCTTTGGTTGTTTCGCTAAAATCTCTTAGTTCAAAATACTTTTCAATTTCATTTAACCAATTCTCAGCTCCTTCACCAATTTGCCTCTCATCGAACTTAGGAGGGGTGATTTTCTTTAAGTCCTTGGAGAGTTCCAATATGTTATTTTCTTTTCTATTACCCACCATATTCCCTTGATTGCTACTAGGGTTTCCATTTTCAGTACCACTTCTATTTTCAATGTAATTCTACCTTTCCCTAAGGTCCTGCATTGATTGTTCCAAGAAGTTGATTTTATCTCTTTGTTCGGTTACAAGGTTGAGTATAGCCTCGACCCCATCTTTGTTATTTCCTGGGTTATGTCGATCCACTTCATGGTCTTCCTCATGGTTTTCTTCATGGTTTTCCTCATGGTTTTCTTCCCTTTGACTCCTAGTGGTAGTATGTCTTCCATTACCCTTCCTCTTCCTCTTCCTCTTCCTCTAGCCATTCTAGGTTTTTACCTGAAAGTTAAATTATGTAGTTAGTTCTTGATTTAGGATTTTAAAATTTAATTTCTACCATTGCAAAACATTCCCTTAGCTGTATAAATTGAAGTGAGTGCAAGGCCTACATTTGAACCTTTGCTCTAATACCACATGTAACAACCCACCATAATTAACTCGACAAAATTGGCCATTCTTTTTTTTTTGTTTAATTTAATCATTATATTTGATTCAATCGCATACTCTAGGCATCCATCCATTTGGATTAGGCATTCATCCATCCAGGATGAGAATCTAACCATATGGGTTAGGCATTTGTCCATATGGGACATAAGATTTCATCTATCCAATACGGGATAGGCATCTACCCATACGGGGTAGGCATCTATCCAATCGGGATAGGAGGTGCTCTGGCCAGAGACTTAGACTCATCGGGACCATTTGGGTCCTGAGCCACTCACTAAGTACTACACTCTTCTAACAGAAGTGCACTGAGGTCACCGTCCTTAGGAGTAATTAAATAACATAATACAAGCTTGAATTCCGCCTTGGAATTTGGCTTAAAGCCTCGGGAAGTCAAGCGAATCCATACGGGATTCCTTCCGAGTATGCATTGAATTAACTTTTCCAATTTAATTATCTTATCTTTCAAAATAGAATTCTTACTCAATCTTTCTTTTACCAAGCCTAGACCCCACCCACGAACACTTGAGTACTAGGGACAACTCCGTCCCAAGACTGCCTACAT